>NW_027281047.1:0-20048 GCF_046629955.1 Centroberyx affinis | reverse complement strand
GTAGCTTTAAATCCGAGCTGTTTTTATGACTGTGTTTATTACAGCTGCAACGATTAATCGATTAATCGATTAGTCGTCAACTATTAAATTAATCGGCAACTATTTTGATAATCGATTAATCGGTTTGAGTCATTTTTTAAGAGAAATAAGTCCAAATTCTCTGATTCCAGCGTCTTAAATGTGAATATTTTCTGGTTTCTTTCCTCCTCTATGACAGTAAACTGAATATCTTTGGGTTGTGGACAAAACAAGACATTTGAGGACGTCATCTTGGGCTTTGGGAAACACTGATCCACATTTTTCACCATTTTCTGACATTTTATAGACCAAACAACTAATCGATTAATCGAGAAAATAGTCGACATATTATTTTATCAGTTTCACAAACATCCCCTGGATACATGAATGCACCCAATAATCCAAAATGTTATCATGGAAATCAAGCTTGTACTGATGGTGTGAACCAACAGTGAACTGGGCCTATGTGTCTGCTGTAACGAAAGTGAGAAAAATGACTTCAGAGTTTATCTGCTGTCCCCTACAGAAGTGTTGTTGATACAGAAGTGGATGATACTACATCTTTTAATAGCATTTATTGGTTTTTGTTGATAAGAAATCTAACCCCTCGTCATGAACTTTGACCTTTTAAACACACTGCCAGGCAGTGTACCGGCCTCAGTATCCAGGCTTTGATATTCAGGTTCCTCCTAATCGGGACATGAACTTATCCTGGATGTTGTAAACACAGTCTGCTGTTTACGTGCGGCAACTCTTAAACGTAGCCAGTGAGAGTCCGAGTAAACAAACACACACACACACACACACACACACACACACACACACCTAGGCCTCTTGTGGAGTCACTCATCTCAGAAGTGTATTTGGAGGAAATTCTCAATGAAATCAAAGAAAAGCTTCATTCTCCAAGTTGTCTCTCCCTGCCTCCTCTCTCTCTCTCTCTCTCTCTCCACACACACACACACATACAGTATATTGTATATGTTCTCTCCTCCTGTCTCTCTTTATCTCTCTTTCTCTCAACTGTCTCACACACACACACACTCCCACACGAACGCGGTGAATAATAGATCATCCGCTGCCAAGGGCCATCCATCACGGCTCTTCCTTTACTAACCTGTTTACTCGGGCCTCGGTCGAGCGCGACCGGGATTTCGCCATCGATCGCCGCGGTAACAGCAGAAGGCGATGTTTTGAAAAACCCGTTCGCTCTTTTATCACCGTCTCGTACCGCGAAGGGAAAGAGCCGAGGGCGTTTTAAAGAGTGGTTCAGACGGACCGGAGGGGGGTTTTTGAAGCCGGGACGCGGGGGGGGTCGGTGTGTCTCGGTCCTGGAGGGTCAGTAGCGGGACACAGGCTGCTGACATCCATGAGAAATGTGTTTTTTTTGGGGAGTTTTTTGTCTGTAGTTTCAAGGCGAGCTGTAGACAGGCAGGATCTTCCTCTTGCGGTCCAGACAGAGTGGATCACAGAGGTAGACAGTGTTAGGGTTTTGGGGTTTGAAAGCATTTTACCGATCCTGAATCCAGTTCTTAGTTTAAAAAAAAAAAATAGGTATTGTTTTTACTGCACTCTGGCTTTCAGCAATGTTAAGTAAGTGGAAATAATATTAGGTAGTTAGTTAGATTATTTTTATTTCTGTGTCATGCCAAACATCTGGCCCATCCCACATGGGATTACAGGACACCACCGTTTTACAAAACATACATCTTCCGGTGATACATATAAGAGCAAAAAAATAAATAAATAAATAAATTACCACATTATAAAGTACTAGTATATTCTTTCAAATAACATATTTGAAATGATAGGTTTCAAATGAACAATCCACTGAAAAGAACTGCTACAAACTTCCAGTTTATCTTGATAAAGAGCTTTTTTTCTCATCTCCCAGGCTTTCTCCAGGTAACTAATCTAAATGTTTCATAAGCGAACAGCCAACTCTTTGTGCATCATCCATATTTACAAAATCAATATCTGTTTTTATCTTACTAAAGTATTCCCAGTGAATAGGGCAATAGAAAACAAAGTAATATGAATTCTACTTTATCATTAGCAGACAGCAGACTGGCAGACGGCAGTTGTAGAAGAGAGAGGAGAACTTAGCTTTATGGCACTTACTCTCCTTGTTCTCTCCTGGGTAGATCCTTGCTTGTGTTGTATTAAAATCTCATATGTACATATGTCGCTTTGGAGAAAAGCGTCTGCCAAACGGGAAATTGTTGTAATTGTTGAGGAAGAAAAAATATTTGATGAGAGATTTGTGTGTTCGTTCTTGTGTGTTGGACTCGCTGCAGAATCTAAGCGCAACATCACATGCTAGCAGGCACAGTTTTCACTAACAGAGATGTGTTCACCAAACTTTCAACTTTCAAGCATGTTGTACTCCTGGCCACGCCCCCCAATCAGCAGTGGTGGAAGAAGTACTCAGATCTTTTACTTAAGTAAAAGTAGAAATACCACAGTATAAAAATACTCTGTTACAAGTAAAAGTCCTGCATTCAAAATGTTACTTAAGTAAAAGTACAAAAGTATTAGCATCAAAATGTACTTAAAGCAACAAAAGTAAAAGTACTCATTATGCAGAATGGCCCATTTCAGAATATTACAGTATATATTATATTATTGAATTAGAATTATTTATGTATTAATGTGTAAGCATCACTTTAATGTTGCAGCTGGAAAAGGTGGGGCTGATTTCCACTACTTTATATACCGCTGGGTAGCTTACAGTAATCTATAATAATACATCACAATGTATTAGTTGATTATATTTTGTATTAATAATCTGAATCTGCAAAGTAACTAGTAACTTAAGTTATCAAATAAAGGCAGTGGAGTAAAAAGTACAATATTTCCCTCTGAAATGTAGTGGAGTAGAAGTATAAAGTAGCATCAAATGGTAATACTCAAGTAAAGTACAAGTACCTCAAAATTGTACTTAAGTACAGTATTCGAGTGAATGTACTTAGTTACTTTCCACCTCTGCCTTCACCATCCACTACACTTTAGTATTAGATATTTTGTGGGGGGGGGGGGGGGGGGGGGGGCGTGGCCAGAAGTGCGACATGCTTTCAAGTTTCACCCCATAGTGAGCATTGGATGAGCCGTTTCTGTGTTTTGACCCCGCGGCCTTTCCGGGAGAATTCAGCCTGTTTACACCGAGAGGAATCTCTCTCTGCAGCCAGCGGATATGAAAGGCCACATTTTCCCCTGGTGTCAATGGAGCTATAGATATAACGCTAGGAGAGCTGGGGGGGGGGGGGGGGGAAAGGAGAGATGGGCCGCCTCTTATCCCGTGCTTCTACGCTGTCTGGGCCTTTGCTCTCGTTCCATCTCTGTACTGACTTGACCCTCATCTCTCTCTCTCTCTCTCTCTCTCTCTCTATGTCTCTCTCTCTCTCTCTCTCTCTCCAGCTCCCAGGGAGTGCGAGGAGGACGAGTTTCACTGCCAGAACGGCTACTGTATTCGCAGCCTCTGGCACTGTGACGGTGACAATGATTGCGGGGACAACAGTGACGAACAATGTGGTGGGTATACACACACACACACACACACACACACACACACACACATATATATACTCACACTGTGCAAGCAGCTACACACTTTTAACCGCGTGTTTGCCTCTGCCAGACATGCGTAAATGTTCGGACAAGGAGTTCCGCTGCACAGATGGCAGCTGCATCGCTGAGCACTGGTACTGTGACGGAGACACCGACTGTAAGGACGGATCAGACGAGGAGAACTGCCGTGAGTTGCTCTGTGTGTGTGTGTGAGAGAGAGAGAGGGAGAGAGATTCAGCGGTGCGTGCATTTCCATCTGTGTGTTTTGAGCAACTACACACTGCAGGTTTGCTAGTTTGAATTTCCTAGCAGTCATTTTCTGACGTAATAACACTGCTTTTGAAGTGCAAACGTTTTTGTTTTTTTTATACAATTTTCTTCTCTGATCTCCCCCTGAAATGATATGGCTTCGCTCTAACTAGTACCACAAGTTAGGGAGGGAAAAAAATCAAATTACAGGGGAAACACTGGTGCGGTGTGTTTGATAGGCTGCCTCCTTAGGGCTGAAAGATGTTGACAAAAAATGTAATTGCGATTATTTGACAGAATATTGCAATTACGGGTAACACTTTACAATAAGGGTACATTAATTAAGGGTTAGTTAATGCTTAATAAGGATTAACTAACCCTTAACAGTTAACTAATGTGTCTATTATTAAGCATTAACTAACCCTTAACTTAGTGACCCTTATTGTAAAGTGTTACCTAGTTACCGATTTAAACTGCGATTCACGTCATCACGAGTGTTTCTTGTCCTAAATGTTTTAGAACTTTAAAAACTGTTTAAAAATAAAAGTGTTTTTTGCTTAAAAGACTAGATGTCAGTGTGCGGGATTTACTGAGTTTGAGTCTGTTTTGATTCATGGACCAAAGATCACCTGCAAGCTCTAAAACTCCTTGTTCACAAATCCAGTTTGGACGCAACTCTCTCTCTCTCTCTCTCTTAAGCAGTTAATTGCGGCCTCTGTGATTTTAGAAATTGCAGAAGTTCATATTCATAGATTTATTTTCCCATCAGTCACACTAGAAACACTCGAGCTTCTCCCCTTCTTTTCCTCTCCACTTGCCGACAGAGGTGGAGGAGCTGCGGGGAGAACAGTGGAGGCTTCAAAGGGGCCTCACAGCCATATGCTGTCTCACAAGTCCTCTCGTGTGTGTGTGTGTGTGTGTGTGTGTGTGTGTGTGTGTGTGCAGCCTCTGATGTGATGACAGCCACCTGCAGTGTGGAGGAGTTCCAGTGTGCGTATGGACGCTGCATCCTGGACATCTACCACTGTGACGGAGACGACGACTGCGGGGACTGGTCCGACGAGTCTGACTGCTGTAAGACACACACACACACACACACACACACACACACACACACACACTATCGCACTTCTATCAGGAAGACCTTGCAATTGACTACAGTTGTTCCATAACAGCTCACCCTACACTTAAAGGAAAATTCCACCCTAAGATCCTCTTCCTCTCTGTCCTTTACTTAAAAACCTCCAACCTGTCTCTCTCTGCTGCATTGCATTCTGGTCTCTCTCTCCTGCTCCTGTGGGTGGAGAAACTGGTCTCTCTCTCCCTCTTCTCCGATGGATCTCTCCCCGTATGATTGTTGGAACGTCTCTCGGTGCAAAACGACACCAAAACCTGACGTTTGCCCCGTTATTACATGAATTATTATTAGTTATTACAGGAGGGTTACAGTTTTAGGGTGGATTTTTCCTTAAACGTTCATTCCCTCATTGCTGCTCCGTGGGTTTTTCAAATCATATTTTTAGTAAATTTAAAAGAATACTGCCACATTATTGGTGTGAAAGTACCATAACTGTTACCTGCCTAACTTTAAACCTGACATAAACCTAATCCTAATCCTAACTTTAACCCTAAAACCCAAATCCTAACTCCTGGTAGAAGTGAAGATCGGCCAAAATGACCTCACTTTGCAAAAATGCCTTCACACCAAAGGTCTAAAACTCAAACTTGGTTGAAGTCCAAGAACACACACACACACACACACACACACACACACACACACACACACACACACACACACACACACACACACATACATACATACATACATACATACATACATACATACATACATACATACGTACATACACACACATGCTGCTGCACTACAGTGACTGGTCCAACCTGCCCTACTGGTGTATAGTAAGCTCACAGTGAGTTGCACAGACACACACACACACACACACATAGAAAAACACACACCCACGTGCACAGACAAACACACACACACACATAGAAAAAACACACACACACACGTGCACAGACAAACACACACACACACATAGAAAAACACACACGTGCACAGACAAATACACACATAGAAAAACACACACCCACGTGCACAGACAAACACACACACACACATAGAAAAACACACACACACGTGCACAGACAAACACACACACACACATAGAAAAACACACACGTGCACAGACAAACACACACACACACATAGAAAAACACACACGTGCACAGACAAACACACACACACACACACACGTGCACAGACAAACACACACACACGTGCACAGACAAACACACACACACACACATAGAAAAACACACACACGTGCACAGACAAACACACACACACATAGAAAAACACACACACACGTGCACAGCCACACACACACACACGTGCACAGCCACACACACACACACACACACACACACACACATCTCAGGCTCCATGGCAGCTCTCCCAGCTCTGTGAGCGGCGTGCTGCACTGAGGAGCTGAAGCTCCTCTGGGAGCTGGGCCGTGTTTCCTCTGGTGCTTCTTAGATGAGAGTTAAGCGTTTTCCTCTCTCTCTCTCTCTCTCTCTCTCTCTCTCCCTCTGGCAGACAGCTTTCCTCCTCTATCTATCTCTCTATCGCCTCTTCTCCTCCTCACTCCCTCGCTCCGTCTGTCCCGGACCCAGATCCCCGGGAACGAGGCGTCCTCGCGCCGCAGCTCGTGCCGCGCCAATTTCAGCTCGAGTTCAAAACGTAGGCTAGTCTGAAGAAAGTTCCCGCTAAGTCCGGGCTCACGCATTACTAAAATATTAACAGACGTACCGACCAGAATAGTCCCGTGTAGACGCGTGTTTCTGAAACTGATGCACCGAGCTAACGGCAATTTGACATTTGGAAAACTTACTGGAGCAACAAATACAGAGCAGTTTGTCGGCAACATGAAACTAGATCACTGAACTGATGAGGAGCCAAACTACAGTTTCAGCTAGCTATCATTACAATAAAATAATATCCAACCTATCAGTGGTAGCAGGAGGCATCAGGCCTAACTACACAGCTTTATCCAGTTGAAATGAATGGTTAAACCACTGGATGTCACTATTAAATACATTTAGTTGGATATATAGATCTATGTTTTGGTTGTAGTCTGTATGGGAGACAAACTACAAATCAGTCCTAATGGTTTGTACTAGGGCTGAACAATTAATCGAAATTTTATCGAAATCGCAATATGGCCTACTGCAATTTTCAAATCGCAGGAGGCGCAATATTTGTTAAAGGTGAAATGTGTCAAAATAGCATTTTGAATGAAATATTGTGGTGCTGCAGAGATGTCCTGGCCTACACATCATATTCTACAGACTTAAGAAAACATCTTTGTTTGGTACAGATCCCCTGCAAAAAATCACACCATAATCATTTTAATACGCTCAGTCGAAATAATCGCAATTAGATATTTTTTCGAAATCGTTCAGCCCTATTTTGTACTGGATAACATACCTATGTGTTGATATTTGGCGAGGTTAAATCACATCTTTTCTCTTTTTCTCTCACTATCGCACGAGTTAGTGAACATTAACCTAGCCAGCTGTTAATCAGGGCAGTTATCAGCCACAGAAGGTGAAAAACATCACTCTGCCTGCGAGGGTTTGTTAGTTTTACCTTCAGGTTCTTGTAGGTAAGAAGCAAAGCAAAACAAAAACAGCTTTAGAGTAGAATGAACTTTTATTGTCATTATACTCGGGTTCAATAAAATTTCGCCTGGCTTCTCTCGGTGTAGTTAAAATAAAACTAATGCAGTAGTAAAAGCAGTAATAGCAGCATAATGTTATGAAAAGACTTGTGCAAGTACAACGTAAAAATAAAAGGCACTAGTGAAATGAAATTTACACATTTACAAATTTACAAAGGTTGAATGTTATAAATATTAATAAATAGATAGTTAAATCTACTCGGAACACACGCTCACAGCCGCCGCTCTGCAGCATCTGTGGGAGCTGGAAGACACTTGGATCTTTTATCAAACACACACACACACACACACGCACACACACACACACACACACACACACACACACACACACACACACAAACAAACACAGCAGCCATGGCCCGTTTCTCACGCGTTCACGTTTTCTTTTCGTTCGCTCATTGTCTTCCGCCCGCCCACCCCAACACACACACACACACACACACACACACACACACACACTGAGCTCTTTGTGACAGGAGGAGCGTTTTTTTCTCCTTTTGATGTGTTTATCCGCAGCGCGATAAGCACCGCTTCAAGGTTTTTTTGTATCTTCGTTTGATCATCAGCAAGGTCATGTTAGTCGACTTGAGCCGGCTCTGCCTCTCTCCTCTCCTCTCCTCTCCTCTCCTCCTCCCACATCCAGGTTTTTTTAATTGCCGCCCCGCTTGTGAAGTATTTAGCATTTTTTGGAAAGTTGAGTCGGCATCAAAGAAAAAAAAAAGCCAGAAAGAAAGAAAGAGAGAGAGAGAGAGAGAGAAAACAGCCCCGTATACCTGTAAATACTGATAACTGTGCAGTGAATACACAGCGACCCAGATCATGCATTAACAAGGCAGTGCAACACACACACACACACTCCAAGGTGTCTGGGGCTCTGTGAAAGTCTGGAAAAAGTATGAGATAATATGAATTTAAGACCTTAAAGTGTTCACAGTCGGTGTTTACAGGTCTTTTTTTCTGTCACCGTGTAATGTGATGTCCGCTCACGGTCGGGTAGTACAATCTGATTTACTGAACACAATTGGATTTCATGTCCCTTAACTATTAATTTCCTGTCGTCCTTCTTCTTTTTCTGCCCATTTCTGGTTTCGCAGCTTTTCATCAGCTGCGTTCCATCAGAAATAGACTTTTGGTTTCGGTTTATTGGTTTTTAAATTGGTCATAAATACAATTCCAGGCAGCATTTAAAAAAAAAAAAAAAAAAAAAAAAAGTCTTAAACTTGCCTTTCTGAAGGCTGCCGATAGCCTGCATGCACACACACACACACACACACACACACACACACACACACAGAGGAGGCATTCCTCAGAGGCATAAGACGGCCCATCCTCAGACAGCATTCCTTGGCATGGACTCTCCAGACACATGAAGGGCGCTTTGTTAGAGCAGCCACTCACACTCCCTCTCTCTCTCCCTCTCTCTCTCTCTCTCTCTCTTTCGCTCCGTCTCTCATGTACACACACACACACACACACACACACACACACCCTTGCAAATAAAAAAAAAAAAACCCTCACACTCGCACGCCTCGTCACCGCTTTTGCGAACACGGATACTGCTTTCGGCTGCACGGCCGAGGAGATGAAAGGACATAGTTGGTGTGTTTGTGAATGTGTGTGTGTGTGTGTGTGTGTGTGGGCGTGTGTGTGAGAGAGAGAGAGAGAGAGGGAGAGGGAGAGAGGGAGAGAGAGAGACCGAGTTAGTTGTGGTCCTCGCCACACATAAGGGCGGATGAAACGGCTGAGTGTGTGTGTGTCTGTGTGTGTGTGTGTGTGTGTGTGTGTGTGTGTGTGTGTGTGGTAGACGGCGTCCCTGATTCGATTTGCCTATAAGTCTCTCTCTCTCTCTGTGGGAGAGCCACCTGGCGTTTTTGATCATCTCTCTTCATCTCCTCTCCCGTCTCTTCTCCCGCCCCGGCTGATAAGGCTGCACAGGGATGCCTCTCTCTCCCTCTCTCTCTCTCTCTCTCTCTTTCTTCTCCCGCTCTCCCTCGCTCTCCGCTGTCTTCTTTATTCATCCCTCCTCCGCTCGCCTTCCCCTTCCCCTTATCTGGCGCCCCGGTGTGAGTCTTTTTTTCCATCTCCTCGCTCACCTCCCTCCTCAGCCGCTGCCAGTCTTTAAGTATCGCTTTGATACGATCGCATGCAAGGGATGTGGTGGGGGAAAATGGGGGGGGGGGGGGGGAAGGAGGGTAAACTGTGACCTGCAGGCGGGGGATCATCACAAGGCAGAGAAACCAGCCGCTGTAAACCAAAAAAAAACAGTTGTGTTTTTGGAAAAGAAAAACACATTATCTAAACCTGTCCCGCCAGCTCAAAGCTTCTTCTTTTTAACTTTTATCATTGCCTTTTACCCCTTTAAATTGTTTTTCATTCTTCTGTCTCATTGTTTACTTGTCGTTTCATGAGTTGATCAGTGTAGAATTGCTGCTGTCACTGGTATAAAGCAGTGATTCTCAACCTTTTTCATATCAAGGACCCCTAATTTAGTCCACATTAGGGCCACGGACCCCCATTTGATGCGATTTTGTCTCTCGAACCCAGATCTGAGATTGTCTTTATTGTTAGATATGATTTTGTCCAGAATTCCATGACTATCTGTATTGTAGGTAGAGAGATAACAGAGAAACAGTGACCAGAACAGTCATTCTTCTAATTGTGTTAACTTCTTGTAAATGAAATAATGCTGAAGTTGAACAACTCAGAAATTTGCTGGGGACCCTCTGGAACCCCCCTCAAGGACCCCCTGCTGGTCCCCGGACCCCACGTTGAGAACCACTTCTATAAAGGGTCATTCCTATGCTGGACTACTTTTGATTTTGAAATGGTTTTAATCTATTTACTGTTTCAATCCATTTATTATTTTAAGCAATCTACTTTATGTAAAGCACTTTGAGTTGCATTCTACTGTATGAATGGTCCTACATAAATAAACATATTATTATATTATTATTACTATCTTCATATGACTTACATGAGTTTGACACTTACTATAATACATACTATGAATTTACGTCATAAAGATTTTTTTCAGCCTGAAAAGGTTGTACACTGAGTTTTAGGTGGGTTTACCCATCGTGTTTCTTACATCATTGTGTGTGTGTGTGTGTGTGTGTGTGTGTGTGTGTGTGTGTGCGCAGCCTCCCACCAGCCCTGCAGGTCAGTTGAATTCATGTGCAGCAGTGGGATGTGCATCAACGCCGGCTGGAGGTGCGACGGAGAGTTTGACTGCGACGACCAATCAGATGAGAAGAACTGCAGTGAGTTCCTGCTTTGATTATTACTGTCACTAATCCAGCCTCCTGATAGTGCGTTATATAGTGGAAATGAATAATTCTGTTATATCTAAAAGTACCTGAGGCTGTGTGTTCATGTCAAGGTGTTGAGAAGTATTGACTTTATTTTAGCCATTATTTGTTTCACTGAATTTTAGTCTTTCATCTGACTTGTTACCCACATTGTGACTCATGCCTGGTGATGAAACGTGATGATGATGATGATGTGTGTGTGTGTGTGCGTGCAGCCACGTCCATGTGCACGGCCGACCAGTTCCGCTGCGGCACTGGACGCTGCGTCCGGTTGTCATGGCGATGCGACGGCGAGGACGACTGCTCGGACGGCAGCGACGAAGAGGGCTGTGAGAAAACCGGTAAGACTGTGTGGCTTGTTATCTTCTTTTCTAAAGCTAAATATAACACCGGGTTCAATAGTAGCCATGACAACCGCTCAGACAGCCTCCTTGCTGCTGACGAACCCCCTTTTTTTTTTTTTTTTTTTTTTTTTTTTTTTTGTCGGGCATCACAGAGTCGCATTCAAACAATCAACCGATGGGCTTGGCAGTGCGGCCCCTCCTCTGGGGGACAGACTCCACCCACCCATGGAGAGACACAAGGCCCCGGCCTGTATACTGAGATAGAGTTGAGTAATGTCCAGAAGGTGGCTGTCCGCTGAGCGTTCAGGCAGAACTGCTCGTCTCTGTTCCCACTGAGAGGAGGAAGAAGAGTTTTCTCTCAGCAGTAGTTGGGTCTTTGAACTTCCCAGTATTTCTGTTTGCGGTGCTAAACCAAAATCATATAAGTTCCGACGTTGAATACCCAAAGGTTGAAAAGGTAGCACACACACAGATCTTCAGGACAACTAAATGTGACCTTGGTATTATAAGGTTCTATCTGACCTTTTTGTCAAAACTGAGTTAGTCGCATGAACCTATTCTATGAGTGCCTGTTGACATATGTGTGGTGTTATTTTTTGAAAATAATGATTTTTGAGTCTGTCATTTCTAAAACAAAAGGACCCATCTCCATTTAACTCAATGGATGCTGAAAACTTTGAAGCGCAATATCTCAGAACTCTCCTGAAGGCAGATAGAACCTTATCATTCTAAGCTCACGTAATCTCAATTTCACCAATTTGTCCCGGCCATGTCAACAAACGTGCTAACGTTTCGGCCTAGTGGCCTTCATCAGAGCATTTCTCTCAGCCTGTATTTCCAGCTTCCACCAACGTCCTCACAAGAATCACAGACCAGAGTCTGATCTCAATGAGTTTACACTGACAGAAAATCCAAACTGAAACTGTTAAACTTGTAACTGTTAGAACAGCTATTGGTGCTGTACCTTGCAATTTTGGCATAATTTAGTAGTTTGGATTCTCTTCTTGGTGGATAACCGGCCAATCGTAGACGAGGTGACGTCACCTCCAGATGTTTCCAGCAGCTCCAGTGGAGTTTGATATGAGAAAATGTTTCAGGATGTAAAACATCAGTGGTAAACGTCAGGTTTTTGGTGTCAGTCCCTCAGAATCAAAGAGCGAGGGGCTTCTTTCTAGAGCCGCCATTTTGCACCGAGAGATGTTCAACAATCATACAGGGAGAGATCCATCGTAGAAGAGGAGAGAGACCAGTTTCTCCACCCACAGGAGCAGGAGAGAGACCAGAATGCAATGCAGCAGAGAGACAGGTTGGGGTTTGAGTAAAGGGGGAACGACTCTCACTTTTTTTCTCAACTGGAAAAACTCTCTTGCGCTTATTATCACTATCTCTCTCTCTTTCCACCTACATGTTTAACCCACAGCTGAACGCAAACAAATTTACGCCGTTCTCTGTGGGTCGTCGAAAGGCATTCTGGGAAACGTAGGAAATCACTAACTGACGTAGAAGTAGACGAGGCAGGCCGAGGGAAAGCGGGTTCACCGAAAGAGTAAATAACTCCTGGAATGCTGATGATATCTGGTGTGAGAGGATCTGAGTTTGGATTTTTTTTTTTCCTTTTTTAATGGAAAAGTTTTGCAGAAACCTTCCAGTAACAAACATCAGAGTTGTATGTGGATCAAATTAAACCAACCTGAAAGTTAGGTTTTTGTGATACATGGACTCATCTCCTGAACCTGGCCCGGTCTCTGGTGTCCCACAGAAAGCCCCCCCTGCGCCCCGGACCAGTTCCTGTGCGGGAACGGCCGCTGCATCGGTCAGAGGAAAGTGTGCAACGACGTCAACGACTGCGGAGACGGGACGGACGAGCACCCGCACCAGGACTGCCGTGAGTCCGGCTTTATGTTTCTTAAAATGGGGGACAAAAATCTGTGCTGTGCTCTGTGTTTCCCACCTCCCCAGATTCAAGAATTTTCCTGAATCGAGTGACAGTGTCTCGAAATAGTATGGGGATGTTATTGTTGCATAAGTAAATACATGTGTATGATCATTACACAAGTAAAATAAGATCCACAGATATGTTTTGTGTCTTACAAACAAAATAATTGCCTCACAAATATGTTTATATGTGTTGTGATTGGTCGGAGTAATGTTGGGGTTGACCAAAGGATTTCTTCAGATCTGATTGGCTAGAGTAGACTCACTATTTCCCTATTTGTGGATCAGTTTGCCCATCTTGCTGTTTGGATTGTCTCAAAATAAATAAACAAACAAACAAATCTATGCAAGCCATTCCACACTTTTGCAGGTGACGCTTACATGCAAAAAACATATTTGTGAAGAAATGATTTTGCTTGTAAGATGCGAAAAATACTATCTTATTTTATTTGTGTTCACACGATTTAATTATTAAACAATGTTGATTTGTATTGGAAGCAAGCCTCACCACACCAGCAGACTTTTGCTCTTGTTTTCAGAGTACTATTTTATGGATCAATACTAGAGTGAATGAAATGATATTTTCTTTACAGTCAGTGCAGCAGGATAGTATGAGTGTTGTTTTGACTGGACCAGGTTGCTGTTTTTGTTTACACTACCAGTCAAAAGTCTGGACAGACCTGACTGAATGATCTAAAGGCTTCTGCTTAAACACTTGAAAGTAGTTCCTTAGACAAATATAAATAGCGAAGTTGATCCTATGTATGAATTTCTTTCCAAAGCCTTTGCCTTTCCATCAAGGCAAAGGGCGGCTACTTTAAATAATCTGAAATATAAGATAGTTTTGATTTGTTTAACACTTTTTTTTAGTCGCTGCATAATTCCACTTGTGTTATTTCATAGTTCTGATGTCTTTACTGTTATTCTAAAAAACAAAGAAAGGTGTGGTGTGTCCAAACCTCTGACTGGTTGTGTGTGTGTGTGTGTGTGTGTGTGTGTGTGTGTGTGTGTGTGTGTCTCCTGGCTGTGTGCAGGGCCGCGCTCCAGCGAGGGCAACTGTAACCAGAATAACGGAGGCTGTTCCCAGAAGTGTCAGATGGCCAGAGGCCTGGTCCAGTGCACCTGTCACACTGGATACCGCCTCATGGAGGATGGCAAGGCCTGCCAGGGTAAGGCAGTGTGTGTGTATGTGTGTGTGTGTGTGTGTGTGTGTGTACATCAGATTCTGACATCAGAGTCTGCATGGAATGCGAGCGAGCAGACGGAGGGCGTTATTAATATTCATGACCCCTTCAGTGTTTATTGATTGGTCGGCTGCTCACTTACCTTGCTGGAAATGTGTGTTTGATAAATAAAAAGTGTGATGTTTCTCTTGAGCTCTGCCTGCTGTCTCCAACCTCCCAGACATGACTGCTGCTTTCACCCTGTTAGTTTGTTTGTTTGTTTGTTTGTGTGTCTGTCAGCAGGATATCTCAAAATTTAGCAACTGATTTCCATATTTGTTGGGCAGATCGGCCTTGGACCTAGGAACAATTGATATTTTGGTGGTGATCTGGACCTTGGATTTACACCATCAGATGATTAGCATTTTTTAAGCCAGAACTATGAAACTAACGGAGATAGAGACTCGATTCCAAATCATAACAGTCATAAAAATCAGTTTAACTGAATCAGTATAAGTAATAAGTCATATTTCTTTGGGTGCAACAGAAATGTGGAGGTTTGCTCTCTGAGTGCCTTATAGTTTTATTTTTATTTATTTGATTAATTGACAAGGACAATGCAAATGTATAAACATCTGTGTAACCTGACCAGATGTCATTAATGTGTCGACCTAAAATGAAAAGCAAACTTTAAAATCCAGAGGACAATGTGAAGGCAGATGCACATGAAAGCCTGTAGCAGAGTAGAGTGTTGATTACAGGACGATGTTTAAGAAGAGATTGAAACACATAAGGATATGGGCATGTTCACCATGCTGCTTAGTGAAAAGCCACAGGACGACATTTACCAAACACACACTTTGATTAGTGGGATACAGCAAAGTCCTAGACAAGTGAAAACACAGTGTTAGATTGTTCTTTGGTTACAGGCTTGCTTACCATCTTTGTTTTCTTTCTTTCTAAAAAAAACCCCAAAAGAAAACAGTGTGCAGTCCACTCTTGGTTTTAGTATTTTTATTTATTGAGGCAGTGGGTTAGTAGAGAAGGAAGTGGAGCAGCAGTAGAGCAGAAGAAAGCTCTGAAGGGTTTGATCCGGCTCAGAGTTTGGAGTTTGGACTTGAAGCTCCTTCACATTGGCCCGCTTCATTCAGGATAGATGGGATCCATATGAATCCACATCCATACAGCCCGTCCCTCTGTGTTTGCACTCCACACACCGATCGATCCCAGAATCCTTGGGCTTGACCTGCACTGTGTAATCAATTGAACTGATTAAATATGGCAACCTCTCAGCTGTTTTTGAACGTTTTCCTCCCTCCCCAGTATGAGGGCTTCTTCAGCGGGCCGAGATGCAAATTGAAATAGGCAAACCGTATTGTTTTTGAGTTACTTTAGGAAATATACATTCCACTGGACTCGTCCAAGTAGTTTGGCGTTCAGATCAGTCCGCCGGCTTTCACACCCAGGAACGCAGATGGTAGCGGATTAATGCGGATTCGTTCCACATGTGTGGGATAGCTTTTCACCTCTCAACTGTCTGGGCCGTCTTGTTACCAAAGCCTATGATTGATGCAAAAACGTTTATCATGTGCAAAACCAGTGACATAAACCTCTGATTGGTCGAGCAAACTCTCTTCCACCTATCACAAGTCTTCCTACTATCCTCAATGGGTTGGTCAATCAATCTGAAAACGGACTAGTACTGCTGACTTTGAACATTGTGGAGGTTTTTGTACCACACTAAGGGTTTAAGTACATGTGGGCCTTAGTGTCTTGAATTCATTGTTAAACCTGCTAGAATTTGACACTGATGTCCCCCCCCCCGTCCTCTCCCCTTCCCCCCCCCCCCCTTTTCTCCGCCCTGTTTGGTCCGTTCCAGATGTGGACGAGTGTGCAGAAGAAGGCTACTGCAGTCAGGGCTGCACCAACACCGAGGGGGGGTTCCAGTGCTGGTGCGTCCAGGGCTACGAGCTCCGGCCCGACAAGCGCAGCTGCAAGGCTCTAGGTAAAAAAACCCCCCCCAAAAAAAACAAACCCTCTACCGTATTTCTACCTTGACATGTGACTAGACACCGGCCCGAGGGTTTGAGCTCCAATAAAAACCCGGTTGCGTAGTGTTCCGGCCCCGGCAGTAACCCTATCCCTCTCTCTGTGCTGCGGGGGTCCCGGACAGAGAATGAGGTCAGCTCGTGGAGGGGGTCTGGACTAGATTTAGATATGCAGCGGAGGTAGGCCGCAGGGGCGCCGGGGAACAGCAGCCCATCAATCTGCAGCAGACCGCCGTTTAACCCGGGTCAGGACGGTGAGGGAGCTGCCGGGGGCCGGGGCCCTTCACCTTACAATGAGATTAATGTTAGCTGTTATTAAAACTGACCGTCCATTCTAACTCAGACTTTATTTCCCCCTGCCTTTCCAACTTTTATTTTATTTTTGGCCCTCACTATAGAGCTGAATAATTAATCGAAAAAAAAAATAAAAAAATATGAACTTCACAGAGGTTGCAGTTAATTTCTTAAGAGAGAGTTGTGTCTGGATTTCAGAGCCAGGTGTTTTAGAGCTGCAGGTAATCTTTGATCCATGAATCAAGGACAATATTGGTGAAAACTTTTCATCAGACTCAAACTCGGTAAATCCTGCACACTGACATCTATTGGCTAGTTGGCCGACTTCCTCACTCTCTGACGGATCATCTGGTGTTTCCCGTGTTTCCCCGGAAGTTAGGGGGGAAAGGGGATATGACGCCATGACAGGAAGTTAGGGGGTAAAGGGGATATGACGCCATGACAGGAAGTTAGGGGGTAAAGGGGATATGACGCCGTGACAGGAAGTTAGGGGGTAAAGGGGATATGACGCCATTGACAGGAAGTTAGGGGGTAAAGGGGATATGACGTCATGACAGGAAGTTAGGGGGGAAAGGGGATATGACGCCATGACAGGAAGTTAGGGGGTAAAGGGGATATGACGCCATGACAGGAGACCAAATGAAACGCACCGTTACCTTGAATAAAATTACAGATTTCTCTGGGTTTGAACATTGTTGGAAACATTTAGGATAATGTAAGTACACAACTAGGGCTGCAACTAACGATTATTTTCATTGTCGATTAATCTGTCGATTATTTTCTCGATTAATCGATTAGATGTTTGGTCTATAAAATGTCAGAAAATGGTGAAAAATGTGGATCAGTGTTTCCCAAAGCCCAAGATGACGTCCTCAAATGTCTTGTTTTGTCCACAACCCAAAGATATTCAGTTTACTGTCATAGAGGAGGAAAGAAACCAGAAAATATTCACAGTTAAGAAGCTGGAATCAGAGAATTTTGACTTATTTTTCTTAAAAAAATGACTCAAACCGATTAATCGATTATCAAAATAGTTGGCGATTAATTTAATAGTTGACGACTAATCGATTCATCGATTCATCGTTGCAGCTCTATACACAACTCAAAAAAATATATAACATAGATCTAGTCGTTTTTAGATATTTGAATGCGGAAATGTTACATAGTATACCTTTAAATCACAATTGCAATAATGTCAAATAATCGCGATTCGACTTTTTTTGTCAGTATCTTTCAGCCGTACCTCCCCACTCCTCTCACTTCTGTTTTTCCTTCCACTCTAATTGACCCTGTCTCTCTCTCTCTCTCTCTCTCTCTCTCTCTCTCTCTCTCTCTCTCTCTCTCTCTCTCTCTCTCTCTCTCCCCCCCTCCAGGTCCGGAGCCGGTCCTGCTGTTCGCCAACCGCATCGACATCCGCCAGGTGCTGCCCCACCGCTCCGAGTACACGCTGCTGCTCAACAACCTGGAGAACGCCATCGCCCTGGACTTCCACCACAGCCAGGAGCTGGTCTTCTGGTCCGACGTCACGCTGGACCGCATCATGAAGGCCAACCTCAACGGCTCCAACGTGGAGGAGGTGGTGTCCACCGGCCTGGAGAGCCCCGGTGGGTGGGACGTCCTGAAAACCCCGGGGGGGAACGGGACGGGAGGCTTGGTCCTCTCTCTCGGTCCCAGCATCCATCTCTTCCTCTCTCTTTCAAATATGGGTTCACCCAGTCGCTTTCTCTCAGAAAGTCTCTCTCATGCTCTCTCTCTCTCTCTCTCTCTCTCTCGCTTTCTTTTATTCTGTCTTGTGTGTCTCTTTCTCTCTCTCTCTCACGCTGTTTGGTTCTCAGTCGTTCTCTTGCTCTCACTCGCTCCCTCTTTTTTTTATTCTGTCTGTCTTTTGCTCTCTCGCTTTTGCTGTGCGTGTCTCTCTTTGTTGTTCTCAATCTCTCTTGCTCACACTCTGTCTCTCTTTCATTCTTTATCTTTCTCACTCACTCTCACTGTCTCCCTCACTCTTTTGCTCTGTCTCTCTCTCTCTCTCTCTGTCAGTCTCTTGCTTTCTGTCGATCTCTCACTTTCTCACTCCCACTGTTTCGCTTTTGGTGTGTCCCTCTCTCTCTCTCTCTCTTTCTCTCTCTCTCATTCTCTTCCTCTCTATGTCCTCTGTCTCTCTCTCCCTCTCTCACCCGTTCTCTCTTTCTCTCTTTCTTGCTTACTCGCTCCTTCTCTCTTGTTCCCCATCACTCGCTGTCTCTCTCTCTCTCTCTCTCTCTCGTTCTCTTCCTCTCTATGTCCTCTGTCTCTCTCTCCCTCTCTCACCCTCTCTCTCTTTCTCTCTTTCTTGCTTACTCGCTCCTTCTCTCTTGTTCCCCATCACTCTCTCTCTCTCAGTCTCTCTCTCTGTCTCTCTCTCTCTCTCTGTCTCTCTCTCTCAACTGAACTCAATCCATTGAGCTATACCGGCATTAATTACAAGTCATTATATATTGCTAAAGCTTTGATAGTAATCAATAATGATAACATTAATAATGATTAAAAAGCCAAAAACAGAACACTGGTAATAATAATGATGGTAATAACTCTTGCTCTCTCTCTCTCTCAAAGTCAAATGAGCTTTATTGGCAGAGCGAGTGAGTTAGTGTTGCCAAAGCATTTGCAAGAATATGGAAACCAATATTAAGAAGTCAAATCAGGTCAAATGCAGATATTATAATAGGGGGGTTACTAATCTCTCTCTCTTTCTCCCTCTCTCTCTCTCTCTCTCTCAGGTGGACTGGCCATAGACTGGATCCACGACAAGCTGTACTGGACCGATTCCGGGACGTCCCGCATCGAGGTGGCCAACCTGGACGGGACGCACCGCAAGGTCCTGCTGTGGCAGAGCATGGAGAAGCCCCGCGCCATCGCCCTGCACCCCATAGAGGGGTACGAACGCACACACACACACACACACACACACACACACACACCGCATAATTCACGACAGATGGTTCCAAATGTATACAAACTCATATACATATCCCCTCTAGATTTGTCCCAGTTGTAGCGTAGAGGCAGAGCAGGGATTAAAGTTTGGCAGCAGAGCCCTTGCCCAGAGGCGAGGCATCTGTGAGGAACAACTCTTTTCATAAAAGGAGCGGGAGAGAGAGAGAGAGAGAGAGAGAGAGAGAGAGAAAGCGCCGGATGAAGCCCCCGGAGAAATAACAAAGCTGGAAAAAACTCATTCAGCTTATTAGGTAGCTCATTTACATGGGCTAATTGAAAAATATTGGGAAAAAAAAAAAAAAAAAAAATTGGCTCTTTCTTCTGAGGCCCGGCGAGAACAGAGGAGTGATGGAGAGGAGGACAGAGGGGCTGCTTTGGATGTGTC